>NC_136000.1:6090653-6128153 GCF_048128805.1 Centroberyx gerrardi
TGTTTTAAGCTCATTCTACTGCTGCACTCATTAGTCACTCTGGACAAGAGCATCAGCTATAGATGCCTAAAATGTAAGATGTAAAAATGTAAAATATTATGATGAGGTAAATGTGGAAAATTGTCTGCATTTTTGGGTACAAGTATACCTTTTCCACTGTGTAAAGCATTTATTACCCACGTAAACCAGGAGCTGTTCACATCTACCATGGGCTCTGTGCACATTAGCTGTGCCTAGATAAGTATATATGAAGAGTTTTGATAAAAAAAAATTATACGTCCGCCATTCTAGAAAAGTGACGCCTATTCTTACAAAATGATAGGTAGCACAAAATTAAAACAAATCATGATGCTTTTTAAAGGACAGTAGGGAAGGTAAGTCCTGTGTTGACAAAACTACACTTTTATGAGACTTCATATTTTATAGATACTGAACAATAAACTAAACTTATTCCAAAATGTACATATAGCAGTTTAGAGCAGAACTCTTCATGTATGATGTAGCTGTTCTCTGTCATGTCCTTGAATGTGTGATATATATTTTTCTAATTTCCAGCAGTCCCTAAAAGTGGCAGAACCGCTGGAGTCTTCATTATTCCTAAGGGCGGTGATTACATCTTCAACTTGACCGAAGCGAGAGCGGCCTGCTTGTTTCTGAACGTCACCATAGCGACCAAAGCCCAGATGGAGAAAGCTCTACAGCATGGACTGCAGACATGCAGGTAGGCTGATGAGCGTGACAGAAAGCCTCTGTTGAACTTTCACAAGGTCCTGTTTGGAGTCCGACCGATATGCAGTTTGGAAGATGCTGAAGCTGCTGATAGCTGATAATTTGTACTTGTACTGATGTTCAATATCTTTAAATTTGACCTCTTTCATGCCGAAAAAAATATTCCCCAGAATTTTGTTCTTGTAGTGTGGAAAAGCCTCAGAAATGGCATTTAGACCATCATGGGACACAAAAATAATAATAATAATATTGACGCACATCTGTGATTAAGTTAATTCAGCGTAAAGTCTTCTCATAGACAAGACCACTTTATTACTAATCAATTATCCAATAAATATGTGATCAAACAAACTGCATCATATTCATGATCATATCAGCGGTGGATGACACTTACTGGCTGGTATCTGATTTTAAATAAAAGCCCAATATCAGTCAGATATATTGGTGTAGCCATAGTCTTGTGTCATGAGTGTCAGTGTGTACTGTGGAACATTTTTATATATTAACTGTACTTGGTGATTAAAGGGATTCTGGCTCATTTTCACCAAACCAAACTGAAAAAACAAAACCTAGTGTCCTCTGTATAATGAGGCAAAGCAGTTAGGGCTCGTTATTCGTAATTTGAAATATGTCTTGAAATGTCTTGAAATTTGATGCTTCAAACTTACCATCACTACACAAACCATAAAGTAAATAGCCACCGATCAGTCATTTAATTGCACTAATTGCTCTTGTTTTACCATTCTAACAGATATGGCTGGATAGACGAACAGATCGCTGTCATCCCTCGCCTTACAGCCGACCCAAAATGTGGAAAAAACAAAACTGCGTTGGTGCCCTGGAATGCAAACGTAGACAGAAAATTTGGTGCATTCTGCTTCAATGCAGCAGGTACATTTTCATATTATACTCAATGAGGAAATATTTAATTTCAGCTTGAATCCCTAGATCAATTGTTGACTATAATATTATGCACATTGCGATGATGTTTACCCATTTACCCTCTACCTCTCTCTTCAGCTTTTATTTCTCTTACAATTTTCCCTCCTCTCTTACATGATCATTCTACAGTCATAAGAATATTGTCTGGGCACAATATAATAATATTGTCTTTTGGCTCTGACCTTTGACCCCCTTACTGGTGATATTGTTGCACTCATCAGGGTAGAGGTCAATTAATGAATGAACTCATGAATTCCAATTCAACTGAGGAATTTGAATTTGAAAAAAAAACCTACAGGAAACAGAATTGAATTGAATTGGAATTTCAAGAAGCTGAATTTAATTCAGTGGAATTCTGTGAAATTCCATGATTTTTTGTTTTTTCTTACCACATATCTGAGATTATACGCAGTGTTATATATTATCAATACTGAATGTCAATAAAATGTTGAAGGGACCCTTCAGGTGGTATTTTGATCATAATGTTTGATTTATTATTTTATTTATTTATTTATTTGGCGAGTCAAGACACACTCTTAGAAGTGGAATTTCATCTAATTTAATGGAAATTAATCCTGTTTCTGTCATTCCAATTCAATTCCAATTCTGTCTCCTTAGAGCTGGGTGCAAATCCAACTCCAATTCAAACTCCAGGACTCCATTGAATTGGAATTTACCATGCATTCTCAATTCAGTTCATGAATGGCCCCAAACCATGGCCCCAAGTTGCTCTGGACAAGAGCATCAGCTAAATGACTAAAATGTAAATGCAAACGTTTTCCTCTCCTCACCTGCAGATTTAGAGAAAACTCCCAAAACGGCAGCAGGCGATCCAGGAACTTCAAAGTCTTCCACTGCACTGACGCGAGCCCCGTCGTCCGTCTCCTCCCCGGTCAGATCAAAACCAAACGCTCCCTCTTCAAGAAAGTCAACAACAAAAGCCCCGAAGCCGGCTCCTCGCACCCCAGCTTTTACTCTCCTGGTCAAGTCGACACATTCAACTAGGCTTTCCTCCACCTTTCCTCCCCTTAAATCCACCTCCTCCACTCCTCCTCCTCCTCCTCCTCCTTCTCACTCTGTCACCTCGTCGACCTCCGCTGCCCATTTTACCTCCTCAGCCTCTGTCCACGCCTCCGCCTCCTCTGTTTCCTCCCCCTCGCTCCACACCACCACCACCAACAACACAGCAGGCTCTGTGCTCCTGCAGTCTGTGGGAGGTACCGTATGTCCTTGTGTCGTTTGTTTTCAGTTGTTATCTCGCACTAAATGGTTGTGACTTTCTGGCCAAGCTGCAAATCCAGAATGTGTCGTAATCTTCCCAAGAAAAGGCAATTATCAACCTTAACCTTCTGTGCCAGGGACGTACTCACCAGAGGTTGATAGAAGTCATAGATCAGGGTGTTCTCATATCAAATGTGCACTTATAGTTTTAATTTTCAGTGGAGGTTTTTCTTATTTAACCATGGCCAAAACCTTAACCAAAGTTTTAGTTACCGTAACTGCAGTGATAGGTCATATAGTACTTTTCGAAATATATGGCACATACGTTGTATGAGAACACATTGCATAGATTACTTAATGCACCTTTGACCTCACTAGAGGACTTAGGCCTAAAGGTAACATTAAATAAAGATGAACATCTTTAATGTAATCTTTATGAAACTTTTTTCAAAGGTATAGTGATTCTTTGTGGTTTGCCAAAAGCTAGATTATATGCCAAAACAGAGGAAACACCGATATAAAGTGTCTTAATAGTTTTTTGGGCTGCCATGTGTACCTGGGATAGATTCTTCCTCTTAAATGTATTAGAGTGATGCAACACCACGTTCCCATGAGAAATTCCATCATTTGGTGTTTTATTCATGGTAGTGGAAAACTCCTTACCTGGAGCAGCTCCAGAATTTCCCATAAGTGCTCAGTTGGGTTGAGACCGGGTGACAAATATTTGATAGACTGTGTGCTAATTGTTAATACATGTTTTGGTTGTTTTCCTCAGCTGTACCAACAGCGCTCATCGTTCTTGGCGTCATCCTCCTGGTCTTGACAGCAGCAGGCGTCGTGTGGTACTACAGACTGTGAGTCACATTTCCACACGTCAGACATCGCTTAAAATACTGTCTGATACATCTTTCCCTTTGATATAAGTATAGCTTACTGTGATTTTTAGAAATAGCAGAAGTTTTTATTTGAGAAATAGAAAAATAAATGATTTAAAAAAATTGCTGTATATTTGACCCCAGAGGATAGAACAAGAAAGTGTTACTTAAAACATTTAATTACATTACATTACAGTACTCGATTGAATGAAGCAAAGTAACAATAATAAAGTTGGCGTACAAAACAAAAAAAACAATAAAAATCAAAAGACTGTAGGATATTCATGACATTCAACTTGTGAATGTCATGAAAAAATATTTCAAGGCCACTGTTTACTGCATCAGGACAGAAGAAGCTATTGCGTGTGCACAAAATAAATCTCATGCCCTCGTTTTTATTATTTTGAGTGTACAAGATACATATTTATCACAATTTAGCTTCCTCAGCAAGTTTGGAATTGATTTACTCACTTGCCAGATTCATTTACTTGATTGCATTGATTTATTTCATTTAATTGGCCTGATATTTTGTTGAAGAAAAATATATTTAGTTGAATGAGGATTTTGATAAGGTATAATGGATAGATTTGTTGATTCAATTTTACTCCTGGTACAAAAGTCAGGAGATGAGTTATCAAGGTATTACCTACTGAAAACACTGCCATGCAAGGCAGATAATGCACACATTTTATACCAATTTGCATACTTTTTATGCAACTCGAGGATTTTTTGTATTGTGCACACACAACAGCATGTCTTATGCACAAGTTTATACTTCATTATCACAAAATATTGTTTCCTCACAGGACGGCCACTCCCTGGCTCTGTACAACCTAGCTTTAGTAGAACATATTTTATTTGCAAGGGGAGGCAGTTCAACAAACTGACAAACTGAGAGGAGAGAAAGAAAATGAGCTTCCAGCTGCTGCGATTTATTTATTTATTTTACAAATTACACAGCCATATGATATGCGTCTAACATGGTGTTTTTTCTCCGCTTTGTTTTTGAAAAGGAGTATTTTCCCATTCTGGTCCCGGCAGCAGAAGGATGACATTGAGACGGAGATGTGGAAACACACCGACAGTGAGATGGACCTGCACAGCCGTCATGAAGGAGAAGAAGAAGCAGACAGGAAGTACTCCAGTGACGTCACCCTGTGTGTTAATCCAGACATCAAAACAAACTCTTCAGAGTAGCTTTATGTTATTCCACAGTACTGGGATGTATGCATCGACACCACAGTGTTACCTACTATAAAATGACTGTCAGAAAATACTTATATCAAATGCTACATTTTTTCAGTTTATGTGTGTGTGTGTGTGTGCGTGCGTGTGTGTGTGTGAAGCGTTTGACCGTATTTTTTATACATTTTGAATTGAATGTACTCAATTTTCCATTAAAATATCAAGGTAATTTTTACTCTTGGTTTGTCAAAGATGTTTTTGTTAAAGCAGGGGTGAGGATGTTGGTTTGCTCTGTTACATAACACTATCCCCAAATGGAGATTTCAAAGTTGCAGATTTTAAGATTTTTAAACATTAAAGTCATAGTCTGTGACATTTTCATATAAATAAATCTCTATTTTGCTGAGTAGTTAGCATGAGCAGCGATAGCCACCGTGGCTGAAAACACAAAGAAAAGAGAAACTCAAACTGCATCAACAGATAATCCAAGGAAAAAGACGTCACAGTCCCGCCCACACTGTTTGATTGACAGGTGATCTCTGGGAAGTGCAGTGCAGAAACACCACAGCAATGAGTGCTTAGCAACAAAGATATGGAGACAAACTTTAAAAACGTCCTGTTACAGCACTCTCAAAATCTGGTGACATAAAAAATGCAGAGTAAACATTTCTCTCCCATTTCCCTTCCTTTATTTATTTTACCTCTCTTAGTACATATATTACAATACTGGCTCATCTCTGAACTAAAGGCATCAGCTTTCTGCAGGGTCTTTGTGAATTCTTGATACATGACATTCCTGTAATCCTTCAGTGCCACATGTCACTATTATTTCACTACCCAGAAGTTGAAGAATGCATGAAGAAGAGGTTTTACTGCACACTGTTGTTGTCACCTCACCTACAATATAAACAGTTACGTAATTCTGCACCAACTCATATCTGACAGCAAAAATCTTCTCAGAGGCTGTTCATTGGGACAAAATGTCATCAAATGAGGGTCTGTGGTCTAGAGCGGATCTATTTGGAGGTCCTTGATGTAATAAAAAAAAGTGTAGAAACCCCTGATCTAACTTTACTGCAGGAAAAATAAACACATACGAACAACAACACCCAGAATTCTCAGCAACACCGCATGTGAGAAGTTGGATACAGACAAAAGGCATTGGGAATTTGTTATGGGGTCTTCAGAACTATGTCAATCCCTGCTGCCTCCATTTTTATTTGTCATAATCTTCACTTCATGTTGTAAACGAGTGCTAAACACACACTGCCTCTGTAAACCGCTCCTCTTCCTGGAATGAAGCAAAGCCTGATAACTCCTCCCTCCTCTTCCTGGTCTCAAGTACAGCCAGTTCCATTCAGTCCAGATATTTCCTTGTTCCCTCCCCTTTCACAGATCTGCCAGTGTAAAGATGGGTGTAAACAACATGCTGTGAAGTACAAGAGCTGACGAGCCCTTTCACTGCAGATCAGGAAATTAACATGAACAAAAGGAACAGAGGTTTGGTTTGGATCGGAGCCCAACTTTTATCTGTTCAGATGAAGTGAAACTATCTGACATTCACTGTCATTGAGAAGTGAAATGGCGCAGCAAGGAATTCAGCTGGACCAGGCAAAATTCTGCTGTTCGATCTGTCTGGATCTACTGAAGGATCCGGTGACTATTCCCTGTGGGCACAGCTACTGCATGAGCTGTATTAAAGGCCACTGGGATGAAGAGGATCAGAAGAAAATCCACAGCTGCCCCCAGTGCAGACAGACCTTCATACCAAGGCCTGTCCTGGTGAAAAATACCATGTTAGCAGAGTTGGTGGAGGAACTGAAGAAGACCGGACTTACAGCTGCTCCTCCTGATCGCTGCTATGCCGGACCTGGAGATGTGGCCTGTGATGTCTGCACTGGGAGAAAGCTGAAAGCCCTCAAGTCCTGCCTGCAGTGTCTGGCCTCTTACTGTGAGCAGCACCTCCAGCCTCACTATGAATCCTCTATGTTTAAAAAACACAAGCTGGTCGACCCCTCCCAGAAGCTTCAGGAGAACATCTGCTCTCGTCATGACGAGGTGATGAAGATGTTCTGCCGTACTGATCAGCAGTGTATCTGTTATCTCTGCTCCGTGGATGAACATAAAGGCCACGACACAGTCTCAGCTGCAGCAGAAAGGACCGAGAGGCAGAAAGAGCTCGGGGTGAGTCGGCAGAAAATCCAGCAGAGAATCCAGGACAGAGAGAAAGACGTGAAGCTGCTTCAACAGAAGATGAAGGCTACGAATCGCTCTGCTGATAAAGCATTGAAGGTCAGCAAGAAGATCTTCACTGAGCTGGTCCGTCTCATTGAGAAAAGAAGCTCTGAGGTGAAGGAGCAGATCAGATCAAAGCAGAAAGCGGAAGCGAGTCGGGCCGAAGAACTTCAGGAGAAGCTGAAGCAGGAGATCGCTGAGCTGAGGAGGAAAGACGCTGAGCTGGAGCAGCTCTCACACACAGAGGATCACACACTTTTTCTACACAGTTACCCCTCGCTGTCACGTCTCAGTGGATCTATAGACTTTCCCAGCATCGATATCCGTCCTCTGCGCTACTTTGAGGATGTGACTGCAGCTGTGTCAGAGGCCAGAGATAAACTACAGGGCATTCTTACAGAGGAATGGCCTAAGATCTCATTGACAGTGACTGAAGTGGATGTTGTACTGCCACAACCAGAGCCCAAGACCAGAGCTGAATTCTTACAATATTCACGGCAAATCACACTGGATCCAAAGGCAGCAAACACACATCTAGGGAACAGAAAAGCAACACTTACAGAAGTACAGTCATATTCTAGTCACCCAGACAGATTCATGGAAAGTCAACAGGTCCTGAGTAGAGACGGTCTGACTGGACGTTGTTACTGGGAGGTGGAGTGGAGCGGGTGGGGAGTTTCAATAGCAGTCGCATATAAGGACATTAGCAGAACAGAGGATGAATGTCAATTTGGATACAATGACAAGTCTTGGGCATTAGATTATACCTTACGTGATTGTCAATTCATACATAACAGAATCCAAACTCCCATCCCAGGCCCTCTGTCCTTTAGAATAGGAGTGTACCTGGATCACAAGGCAGGTATTCTGTCCTTCTACAGAGTCTCTGAAACCATGACTCTCCTCCACAGAGTCCAGACCAGATTCACTCAGCCTCTCTATCCTGGATTTAAGGTTTCTGGTCTTCCTGGAGACGCTGTGGAGTTCTGTAAGCTCAAATAGACTGGAGTTATTAAAGCAGCAATGTGTGACAGTCAAGTATTTTTAATTTGTTAGATTTTGTTGCTAAGTGCTCATTACTGTGGTGTTTCTGCACTGCACTTCCCAGAGATCACCTGTCAATCAAACAGTGTGGGCGGGACTGTTACTTCTTTCTCCTTCTCTTTCTCCCTGCCTACAGGGAGAACCGCCTATGTGTGAGGCCTTTTTCTTTGGGTTTTCTGTTGATGAAGTTTGAGTTTATCTTTTCTTTGTCTGTTCAGCCATGGTGGCTATCGCTGCTCATGCTAACTACTCAGTTCTTCTTCTTCTGTTTATTCCAAACTAACCGGAAACGTAAAACGCATCACTTCCTGTGCAACAGAGGATTTTCTTCCAGGAAAGCGCTTCCAGACATCGGGTGTTTAGAACAGAAAATGGAAAAGCTTTCTTGAACTGGATATAGGTTGAATCACTATATCAAGTTGTGATAGAGAGTACCCAAATGGACATTTATTCATATATAAACTGTTGTGTGGTCTATATAGTTCTTATCTTTGTTGCATATTTGTATTGCTCTAATATTTTCTCCTATTTCTGTTCCACTGCATGGGCTTTAATGGAGCCAGCACTAGAAGGCTTCCCTTTATCATAGCTAAATAGTTGTTAATAAGTTGATTTTGTTCCTGGCACTTTGTAATTTTATTAAGAAAAGTGCACTACAAATTTAATCATTATTGTTATAATCAATAGGGACAACATTCATTGTTTCCCTCCACAGTGCCGACATACTGGTTTAACAGATTGATTGTGTGGATGAAGTGAATATATAGATGGAAAGATTGAACGAAAGTCCTATATCAGGCTTTAGCGATTGGATGTGTGAACAAAATCAACGTTTAAAAAATTGAATAAAGTTTTTTTTTCCAAGAATGAATGAAGTATTTCTTGTGTATTCATTCCAGGAAGTCTATCAAAGCTGCTAGAGAAAATGTGAAGCTAATATGACAGTATAACTGAGCCGATCCTGCAGTCTTAATGTTTAGAGCAGATTTGATTTCACTCACTTGCCAGTTGAATTTACTTAATTGCATTGATTTATTTAATTTAATTGCCCTGATAATTAGTTGAATAAAGATATATTTAGTTGAATGAGACTTTGGATAAGGTGTAATGGATGGATTTAAAATAAAAATATTTTTAAAAATGGTTATAAATGTGCTTCAGTACTAGTCCACTTATGATATATATTGTACAGTAAAACCGTACAGCACTGTACAGTGTACAGTGGTATACACTGAATAAATACAGAATACCTGGACTGTGAGGTAGGAAAACACAGTTATTTCCCAAGTTGTTGATATGTGACAGGTTGTTTCTTCATGCAAAATAGATTTTTGGTTAAAAATGAAATGAAGAGGCTTTATACTAGGGGCTTTATACTAACCCTAACCCTAACCCTAACCCTAACCCTAACCCAGAATATGAAGATAACACAAGGGTTAAATTTGACTTCTGGTACAAAACTCAGGAGATGAGTTATCAAGGTATTACCTACTGAAAACACTGCCATGCAAGGCAGATAATGCGCACATTTTATACCAGTTCGCACACTTTTTATGCTACTCTAGGATTTTTTTTGTATTGTGCACACACAACAGTATGTCTTATGCACAAGTTTATTCTTCATTATCACAAAATACATTTCCTCACAGGACGGCCACTCCCTGGCTCTGTACAACCTAGCTTTAGTAGAACAGGTTTTGATTTGCAGGAGGAGACAGTTCAACAAACTGAGAGAAGAGAAACAAAATTACCTTCCAGGTGCTGCGATTTTGATTTGAATGATTTTAATTTTTTTATTTTATTTTATTTTATTTTTACGAATTACGCAGCCATATATGATGTGTGTCTAACATGGTGTGTTCCCCAATGTCCCCCTTCCTCCCCTTTGTTTTTGAAAAGGAGTATTTTCCCATTCTGGTCCCGGCAGCAGAAGGACGACATTGAGACGGAGATGTGGAAACACACTGACAGTGAGATGGACCTGCACAGCCGTCATGAAGGAGAAGAAGAAGCAGACAGGAAGTACTCCAGTGACGTCACCCTGTGTGTGAATCCAGACATCAAAACAAACTCTTCAGAGTAGCTTTATGTTATTCCACAGTACTGGGATGTATGCATCGACACCACAGTGTTACCTACTATAAAATGACTGTCAGAAAATACTTATATCTCTCTTTCAGAGTAGCAGATGGTTTACTGTAGAAATGCCTTGACCTGGTTATTCTGTTTGTCAAAGTGATTGTACATATGAACATACAGCAGCCTGTATGGTTGTTGTCTGAACCCACTGTCAGCTATTTAGCTTCAAATGCTACATGTATTCAGTTTGTGTGTGTGTGTGTGTGTGTGTGTGTGTGTATGTGTGTGTGTGTGTTTGCCTGCACATGCGTTTCATAATGTTCTCTAAAGATGTGATTTTTATACATTTTGAATTGAATGTACTCAATTTTCCATGAAAATATCAAGGTAATTTTTACTCTTGGTTAGTCAAAGATGTTTTTGTTAAAGCAGGAGTGAGGATGTTGGTTTGCTCTTTCTTACGTATAACACTGTCTCAAAGGGAGGTTTTAAAGTTTCAGATGTAAACATTTTTAAACATTAAAGTAATAATCTGTGACATTTTCATATAAATAAATCTCCATTTTGCTGGGTAGTTAGCATGACCAGCGATAGCCACCGTGGCTGAACAGACAAAGAAAAGAGAAACTCAAACTGCATCAACAGGAAATCCAAGGAAAAAGACGTCACAGTCCCGCCCACACTGTTTGATTGACAGTAGATCTCTGGGAAGTGCAGTGCAGAAACACCACAGCAATGAGCGCTTAGCAACAAAGATATGGAGACAAACTTTAAAAACGTCCTGTTACAGGACTCTCAAAATCTGGTCACACCAAAAATACAGAGTGGACATTTCTCTCCCATTTCCCTTCCTTTATTTATTTTACCTCTCTTAGTACATATATTACAATACTGGCTCATCTCTGAACTAAAGGCATCAGCTTTCTGCAGGGTCTTTGTGAATTCTTGATACATGACATTCCTGTAATCCTTCAGTGCCACATGTCACTATTATTTCACTACCCAGAAGTTGAAGAATGCATGAAGAAGAGGTTTTACTGCACACTGTTGTTGTCACCCCACCTACAATATAAACAGTTACATAATTCTGCACCAACTCATATCTGACAGCAAAAATCTTCTCAGAGGCTTTTCATTGTGACAAAATGTCATCAAATGAGGGTCAGTGGTCTAAAGCGGATCTATTTGGTGTCTAAAAAAGTGTAGAAACCGCTGATCTAACTTTACTGCAGGAAAAATAAACACATATGAACAACAACACCCAGAATTCTCAGCAACACCACATGAGAGAAGTTGGATACAGACAAAAGGCATTGGGAATTTGTTATGGGGTCTTCAGAGCTACGTCAATCCCTGCTGCCTCCATTTTTATTTGTCATAATCTTCACTTCATGTTGTAAACGAGTGCTAAACACACACTGCCTCTGTAAACCGCTCCTCTTCCTGGAATAAAGCAAAGCCTGATAACTCCTCCCTCCTCTTCCTGGTCTCAAGTACAGCCAGTTCCATTCAGTCCAGATATTTCCTTGTTCCCTCCCCTTTCACAGATCTGCCAGTTTAAAGATGGGTGTAAACAACATGCTGTGAAATGCAAGAGCTGACAAGCCCTTTCACTACAGATCAGGAAATGAACATGAACAAAAGGAACAGAGGTTTGGTTTGGATCAGAGCCCAACTTTTATCTGTTCAGACGAAGTGAAACTATCTGACATTCACTGTCAGTGAGAAGTGAAATGGCGCAGCAAGGAATTCAGCTGGACGAGGCAAAATTCTGCTGTTCGATCTGTCTGGATCTACTGAAGGATCCGGTGACTATTCCCTGTGGGCACAGCTACTGCATGAGCTGTATTAAAGGCTGCTGGGATGAAGAGGATCAGAAGAAAATCTACAGCTGCCCCCAGTGCAGACAGACCTTCACACCAAGGCCTGTCCTGGTGAAAAATACCATGTTAGCAGAGTTGGTGGAGGAACTGAAGAAGACCGGACTTACAGCTGCTCCTCCTGATCGCTGCTATGCCGGACCTGGAGATGTGGCCTGTGATGTCTGCACTGGGAGAAAGCTGAAAGCCCTCAAGTCCTGTCTGGTGTGTCTGGCCTCTTACTGTGAGCAGCACCTCCAGCCTCACTATGAATCCTCTACCTTTGAAAAACACAAGCTGGTCGACCCCTCCCAGAAGCTTCAGGAGAACATCTGCTCTCGTCATGACGAGGTGATGAAGATGTTCTGCCGTACTGATCAGCAGTGTATCTGTTATCTCTGCTCCGTGGATGAACATAAAGGCCACGACACAGTCTCAGCTGCAGCAGAAAGGACCGAGAGGCAGAAAGAGCTCGGGGTGAGTCAGCAAAAAATCCAGCAGAGAATCCAGGACAGAGAGAAAGCCGTGAAAGTGCTTCATCACAAGATGAAGGCTACGAATTGCTCTGCTGATAAAGCAGTGGAGGACAGTGAGAAGATCTTCACTGAGCTGGTCCGTCTCATTGAGAAAAGAAGCTCTGAGGTGAAGGAGCAGATCAGATCAACGCAGAAAGCAGAAGCGAGTCGGGCCGAAGAACTTCAGGAGAAGCTGAAGCAGGAGATCGCTGAGCTGAGGAGGAAAGACGCTGAGCTGGAGCAGCTCTCCCTCACAGAGGATCACACACATTTTTTACACAGTTACCCCTCGCTGTCACGTCTCAGTGAATCTACAGACTTTCCCAGCATCGATATCCGTCCTCTGCGCTACTTTGAGGATGTGACTGCAGCTGTGTCAGAGGCCAGAGATAAACTACAGGACATTCTTACAGAGGAATGGCCTAAGATCTCATTGGCAGTGACTGAAGTGGATGTTTTACCGCCACAACCAGAGCCCAAAACCAGAGCCGACTTCTTACAATATTCACGTCAAATCACACTGGATCCAAACACAGCAAACAAACTTCTGTTATTATCTGAGGGGAACAGAAAAGTAACATTTACAGTAGTAGAGTCATCTTCTAGTCACCCAGACAGATTCATCGAACATCTCCAGGTCCTGAGTAGAGAGGGTCTGACTGGACGTTGTTACTGGGAGGTGCAGAGGAGTAGTAGGTGGGGAGTTTCAATAGCAGTCGCATATAAGGATATTAGCAGAACAGGGAATGAATGTCAATTTGGATACAATGACAAGTCTTGGGCATTAGATGATACTTATAACTGTCAATTCATACATAACAGTATCAAAACTCTCATCCCAGGCCCTCGGTTCTTCAGAATAGGAGTGTATCTGGATCACAAGGCAGGTATTCTGTCCTTCTACAGAGTCTCTGAAACCCTGACTCTCCTCCACAGAGTCCAGACCAGATTCACTCAGCCTCTCTATCCCGGATTTGGGATTTTTCATTATATTGGAGAAACTTTAGAGTTCTGTAAGCTCAAATAGACAGAAGTTATTAAAGCAGCAATGTGTGACATTCAAGTATTTTTGAATTTGTTAGTCTTTGTTGCTAAGCGCTCATTGCTCTTGTGTTTCTGCACTGCACTTCCCAGAGATCACCTGTCAATCAAACAGTGTGGGCGGGACTATTACATCTTTCTCCTTGGATTTTTTGTTGATGAAGTTTGAGTTTCTCTTTTCTTTGTCTGTTCAGCTATGGTGGCTATCGCTGCTCATGCTAACTACCCAGTTCATCTTCTTCTGTATATTTCAAACAAACTGGAAACGTAAAACGCATCACTTCCTGTGCGGCAGTGGATTTTTCCCTCCACAGTGCCGACATACTGGTTTAACAGATTGATTGTGTGGATGAAGTGAATATATAGATGGAAAGATTGAACAAGAGTCCTATACCAGGCTTTAGTGATTGGATGTGTGAGCAAAGTGAATGTTTACAAAAATGAATAAAGTTTTTTTCCAAGAATGAATGAAGTATTTCTTGTGTATTCATTCCAGGAAGTCTATCAAAGCTGCTAGAGAAAATGTGAAGCTAATATGACAGTATAACTGAGCCGATTCTGCAGTCTTAATATCATAATTGCACACAAAACTTGACATGTACACCCTCAAACTCGTCCTTCCTCGTATAAACATATACACATATCTACAAACATATTTTACATAAAGGATATCAACAGGTCAGCAGCTCTTTTAATGTCCTCTAATGTTTCTCCTTTAGCATTGTTTGCAGATGCAATTGACAATTCTAAGTCTAGTACATTATGAAAGGAAGATATCAATAGATTAACAGATAGAGTATGTGGAGCTAGTAGACTCCCGAGGCAAAACAGGGTCAAAATCTGTGCTTGTAACCTGGATGTCACATGAACAGACTTAAACTTTGAGCGACATTTTTCACACAGAGGTTGCTGCTCTGAATCTTTCATAACACATTCACAAAACTATATCTGTTTGCTCTGATTTTTTTTTGCAACCTCACATTTGAAATCATTTGTCCACAAATGTTATTTACACATTCACAAAATGTTGTTTACAACTACAAATGTCTTCTACACATTTACACATTATTTTTGTTTGCTTAAATCTTTTTTACACATTCAAATACATTCATACAAAAAATGTTCACATGTTCACAAATGGTGATATACACACGTCTGTTATTATCTGAGGGGAACAGAAAAGCAACATTTATAGAAGAAGTACAGTCATATTCTAGTCACCCAGACAGATTCATGGACAGGGTCCAGGTCCTGAGTAGAGAGGGTCTGACTGGACGTTGTTACTGGGAGGTGGAGTGGAGTGGTGGGTGGGGAATTTCAATAGCAGTCGCATATAAGGATATTAGCAGAACAGGGGATGAATGTCGATTTGGATACATGACAAGTCTTGGGCATTAAATTATATCTACCCTAATTGTCAATTCATACATAACAGTATCAACACTCTCATACCAGACCCTCTGTCCTCCAGAATAGGAGTTTACCTGGATCACAAGGCAGGTATTCTGTCCTTCTACAGTTCACTTCACTCAGCCTCTCTATCCTGGATTCAGGCTTTCTGGTTTTGGAGTCACTGTGGAGCTCTGTAAGCTCAAATAGACAGGAGTTATTAAAGCAGCAATGTGTGAACTTCAAGTATTTTTTAATTTGTTTGTTTGTCTGTGGTGTTGTTTCACTGCACTTCCCAGAGATCACCTGTCAATCAAACAGTGTGGGCGGGACTGTGACATCAGGGCTGGCTCGGAGGCTCTAGGCAAAATTTTCTGTGGAGGCCCCCTTTGAGGCAAATCCTACCCACCATCAAGCAGTGAAGTAAATATGTAGTGTTTAAAGCATTGTATGTTTGTTACCTGTTATAAGATACAGCATATGAATATCAAAATAAAATGTAATAAATACAAAGGTGAATGTGGCTCTCTCCACTTGGACATGAGCTTAAAATGAAGATTTTCATGGGGGCCTCAGTCAATAAGAGTAATATTTTGCTGTGGGTGGGCCTTCCCCGAATCAGTGCTTTTTTTTTTTGGTTTTATGATCATTGGCGCGTAATGTATCCAATAAAAAGGGTAAGATTTGTTTTTTTCTAAAGTACAAAAAATACATTAAAGGATGCGTGAGGCCCTAGGCATTTGCCTATTCTGCCTATAGGGAGAACCGCCTATGTGTGACGCCTTTTTCTTTGGGTTTTCTGTTGGTGAAATTTGAGTTTCTCTTTTCTTTGTCTGTTCAGCCATGGTGGCTATTGGTGCTCATGCTAACTACCCAGTTCTTCTTCTTCTATTTATTCCAAACAAACTGGATACGTAAAAAACACATCAGTTCGTTACTGGCTCATCTCTTAACTGAAGGCATCAGCTTTCTGCAGGGTCTTTGTGAATTCTTGATACATGACATTCCTGTAATCCTTCAGTGCCACATGTCACTATTATTTCACTACCCAGAAGTTGGCCCAATGACAGAATGCATGAAGAAGAGGTTTTACTGCACACTGTTGTTGTCACCCCACCTACAATATAAACAGTTACGTAAATTTGCACCAACTAATATCTGACAGCAAAAATCTTCTCAGAGGCTGTTCATTGGGACAAAATGTCATCAAATGAGGGTCTGTGGTCTAAAGCGGATCTATTTGGAGGTCCTTGATGTCATAAAAAAGTGTAGAAACCCCTGATCTAACTTTACTGCAGGAAAAATAAACACATACGAACAACAACACCCAGAATTCTCAGCAACACCACATGAGAGAAGTTGGATACAGGCAAAAGTCATTGGGAATTTGTTATGGGGTCTTCAGAACTATGTCAATTCCTGCTGCCTCCATTTTTATTTGTCTTAATCTTCACTTCATGTTGTAAAAGAGTGCTAAACACACACTGCCTCTGTAAACCGCTCCTCTTCCTGGAATAAAGCAAAGCCTGATAACTCCTTCCTCCTCTTCCTGGTCTCAAGTGCAGCCAGTTCCATTCAGTCCAGATATTTCCTTGTTCCCTCCCCTTTCACAGATCTGCCAGTTTAAAGATGGGTGTAAACAACATGCTGTGAAGTGCAAGAGGTGACAAGCCCTTTCACTGCAAATCAGCAAATGAACATGAACAAAAGGAACAGAGGTTTGGTTTGGATCGGAGCCCAACTTTTATCTGTTCAGACGAAGTGAAACTATCTGACATTCACTGTCAGTGAGAAGTGAAATGGCGCAGCAAGGAATTCAGCTGGACCAGGCAAAATTCTGCTGTTCGATCTGTCTGGATCTACTGAAGGATCCGGTGACTATTCCCTGTGGGCACAGCTACTGCATGAGCTGTATTAAAGGCTGCTGGGATGAAGAGGATCAGAAGAAAATCTACAGCTGCCCCCAGTGCAGACAGACCTTCACACCAAGGCCTGTCCTGGTGAAAAATACCATGTTTGCAGAGTTGGTGGAGGAACTGAAGAAGACCGGACTTACAGCTGCTCCTCCTGATCGCTGCTATGCCGGACCTGGAGATGTGGCCTGTGATGTCTGCACTGGGAGAAAGCTGAAAGCCCTCAAGTCCTGTCTGGTGTGTCTGGCCTCTTACTGTGAGCAGCACCTCCAGCCTCACTATGAATCCTCTACCTTTGAAAAACACAAGCTGGTCGACCCCTCCCAGAAGCTTCAGGAGAACATCTGCTCTCGTCATGACGAGGTGATGAAGATGTTCTGCCGTACTGATCAGCAGTGTATCTGTTATCTCTGCTCCGTGGATGAACATAAAGGCCACGACACAGTCTCAGCTGCAGCAGAAAGGACCGAGAGGCAGAAAGAGCTCGGGGTGAGTCAGCAAAAAATCCAGCAGAGAATCCAGGACAGAGAGAAAGCCGTGAAAGTGCTTCATCACAAGATGAAGGCTACGAATTGCTCTGCTGATAAAGCAGTGGAGGACAGTGAGAAGATCTTCACTGAGCTGGTCCGTCTCATTGAGAAAAGAAGCTCTGAGGTGAAGGAGCAGATCAGATCAACGCAGAAAGCAGAAGCGAGTCGGGCCGAAGAACTTCAGGAGAAGCTGAAGCAGGAGATCGCTGAGCTGAGGAGGAAAGACGCTGAGCTGGAGCGGCTCTCCCTCACAGAGGATCACACACATTTTTTACACAGTTACCCCTCGCTGTCACGTCTCAGTGAATCTACAGACTTTCCCAGCATCGATATCCGTCCTCTGCGCTACTTTGAGGATGTGACTGCAGCTGTGTCAGAGGCCAGAGATAAACTACAGGACATTCTTACAGAGGAATGGCCTAAGATCTCATTGGCAGCGACTGAAGTGGATGTTTTACCGCCACAACCAGAGCCCAAAACCAGAGCCGACTTCTTACAATATTCACGTCAAATCACACTGGATCCAAACACAGCAAACAAACTTCTGTTATTATCTGAGGGGAACAGAAAAGTAACATTTACAGTAGTAGAGTCATCTTCTAGTCACCCAGACAGATTCATCGAACATCTCCAGGTCCTGAGTAGAGAGGGTCTGACTGGACGTTGTTACTGGGAGGTGCAGAGGAGTAGTAGGTGGGGAGTTTCAATAGCAGTCGCATATAAGGATATTAGCAGAACAGGGAATGAATGTCAATTTGGATACAATGACAAGTCTTGGGCATTAGATGATACTTATAACTGTCAATTCATACATAACAGTATCAAAACTCTCATCCCAGGCCCTCGGTTCTTCAGAATAGGAGTGTATCTGGATCACAAGGCAGGTATTCTGTCCTTCTACAGAGTCTCTGAAACCCTGACTCTCCTCCACAGAGTCCAGACCAGATTCACTCAGCCTCTCTATCCCGGATTTGGGATTTTTCATTATATTGGAGAAACTTTAGAGTTCTGTAAGCTCAAATAGACAGAAGTTATTAAAGCAGCAATGTGTGACATTCAAGTATTTTTGAATTTGTTAGTCTTTGTTGCTAAGCGCTCATTGCTCTTGTGTTTCTGCACTGCACTTCCCAGAGATCACCTGTCAATCAAACAGTGTGGGCGGGACTATTACATCTTTCTCCTTGGATTTTTTGTTGATGAAGTTTGAGTTTCTCTTTTCTTTGTCTGTTCAGCTATGGTGGCTATCACTGCTCATGCTAACTACCCAGTTCATCTTCTTCTGTATATTTCAAACAAACTGGAAACACAAAACGCATCACTTCCTGTGCGGCAGTGGATTTTTCCCTCCACAGTGCCGACATACTGGTTTAACAGATTGATTGTGTGGATGAAGTGAATATATAGATGGAAAGATTGAACAAGAGTCCTATACCAGGCTTTAGTGATTGGATGTGTGAGCAAAGTGAATGTTTACAAAAATGAATAAAGTTTTTTTCCAAGAATGAATGAAGTATTTCTTGTGTATTCATTCCAGGAAGTCTATCAAAGCTGCTAGAGAAAATGTGAAGCTAATATGACAGTATAACTGAGCCGATTCTGCAGTCTTAATATCATAATTGCACACAAAACTTGACATGTACACCCTCAAACTCGTCCTTCCTCGTATAAACATATACACATATCTACAAACATATTTTACATAAAGGATATCAACAGGTCAGCAGCTCTTTTAATGTCCTCTAATGTTTCTCCTTTAGCATTGTTTGCAGATGCAATTGACAATTCTAAGTCTAGTACATTATGAAAGGAAGATATCAATAGATTAACAGATAGAGTATGTGGAGCTAGTAGACTCCCGAGGCAAAACAGGGTCAAAATCTGTGCTTGTAACCTGGATGTCACATGAACAGACTTAAACTTTGAGCGACATTTTTCACACAGAGGTTGCTGCTCTGAATCTTTCATAACACATTCACAAAACTATATCTGTTTGCTCTGATTTTTTTTTGCAACCTCACATTTGAAATCATTTGTCCACAAATGTTATTTACACATTCACAAAATGTTGTTTACAACTACAAATGTCTTCTACACATTTACACATTATTTTTGTTTGCTTAAATCTTTTTTACACATTCAAATACATTCATACAAAAAATGTTCACATGTTCACAAATGGTGATATACACACGTCTGTTATTATCTGAGGGGAACAGAAAAGCAACATTTATAGAAGAAGCACAGTCATATTCTAGTCACCCAGACAGATTCATGGACAGGGTCCAGGTCCTGAGTAGAGAGGGTCTGACTGGACGTTGTTACTGGGAGGTGGAGTGGAGTGGTGGGTGGGGAATTTCAATAGCAGTCGCATATAAGGATATTAGCAGAACAGGGGATTGTTACGGCCCTGGTGTAAGGGAAAACCAGGACCCAACACGTTCGGTGCCCCCCCCCTCTTCCCACTCCCAAGAATGGTCAGCCGCACCACAATCAATGTTCAAAATGTAGCAGTTTTATTTTCTTTAAACTTCAGAGCAGAGCCATGCCCAAGACAACAAACAAAACAATCCTAATTCAAAAACCCTAAACTTCCCTAACAAAAGAAATAAAGTTAAAACAACGCTCTAACCTAACTTCTACTCAAACAAAACAGGAGAGAAATGACAAAAGAAAGGGCTTCTCACTCCTACTACTTACTGCTATTTTTAGTAAAGAATATTAAAATCATAGAAAACAGATTCCACAGTTTTACAAATGATGTCTAACACATTCGGGCGGGGTCTACATCAAAACCCACAACTTAGGTTTACTCACAATGTTACCAGCTAAAGACACACACACACACACACACACACACACACACACACACACACACACACACACACACACAGCTCAATGCTCTAGCAGGGCGGCCTCCATTATTGGAAATGGGATGGAGCAAGAGAGAGAGAGGGGCGGAAGGTTGGCCTCAGCTGGTTTAAATCCTCCCTGGTAGCCAATCAGCCAGCAGCAATCCCGTCCCCTAAACCAATCCAGGAGAACACCAACACCTGAATCGAATCACACACACTGGAATGCACACATTGAGGAGAGAAGAGAGCCGTTAACCCACACAAACATAAACACAAATGACCAGAGTCATAACAGGATGAATGTCAATTTGGATACATGACAAGTCTTGGGCATTAAATTATATCTACTCTAATTGTCAATTCATACATAACAGTATCAACACTCTCATACCAGACCCTCTGTCCTCCAGAATAGGAGTGTACCTGGATCACAAGGCAGGTATTCTGTCCTTCTACAGCTCACTTCACTCAGCCTCTCTATCCTGGATTCAGGCTTTCTGGTTTTGGAGTCACTGTGGAGCTCTGTAAGCTCAAATAGACAGGAGTTATTAAAGCTGCAATGTGTGACCTTCAAGTATTTTTTAATTTGTTTGTTTGTCTGTGGTGTTGTTTCACTGCACTTCCCAGAGATCACCTGTCAATCAAACAGTGTGGGCGGGACTGTGACATCAGGGCCGGCTCTAAACTGCTGGAGGCTCTAGGCAAAATTTTCTGTGGAGGCCCCCTTTGAGGCAAATCCTACCCACCATCAAGCAGTGAAGTAAATATGTAGTGTTTAAAGCATTGTATGTTTGTTACCTGTTATAAGATACAGCATATGAATATCAAAATAAAATGTAATAAATACAAAAGTGAATGTGGCTCTCTCCACTTGGACATGAGCTTAAAATGAAGATTTGTATCAGCATCAAAACTCCCATCTCAGGCCCTCTGTCCTCCAGAATAGGAGTGTACCTGGATCACAAGGCAGGTATTCTGTCCTTCTACAGCGTCTCTGAAACCATGACTCTCCTCCACAGAGTCCAGACCAGATTCACTCAGCCTCTCTATCCTGGATTTGGTTTTTTTTTTTTGGAGCCACTGTGGAGCTCTGTAAGCTCAAATAGACAGGAGTTATTAAGAAAAGTGCAGTACGAATGTCATCATTATTATTATAATCAAATGAAGTAAATGAAAGTAAAAATGAGTATCTCCAATATGGATTTATTGAAGTGGAAGGG
Source organism: Centroberyx gerrardi (assembly GCF_048128805.1). Lineage (NCBI taxonomy): Eukaryota > Metazoa > Chordata > Actinopteri > Beryciformes > Berycidae > Centroberyx > Centroberyx gerrardi. The sequence goes on from NC_136000.1 coordinate 6,112,283, forward strand.
AGGCCAAAATGTCTTATATGCCTACAGTGTCTTGCCAATGAGGCGATGAAGCCTGCCAAATTGAAGAGACACCTCGAGACCAAGCATCCAGATTATGTAAAAAAAGACCGGTCCTTTTTTGAGAGGAAGGGCGAGGACTACCAGCAACAACGGATGCTGACAAAGTCGTGGTTTGGGATTGTAGCAATGTTGCAGATATTTTGCAATCTACTTGATACATATCTTGCAATGCAGGCATGTGTTCAGTTTGTTATAGCCTGCATTTATTTTATGATTAGACTTTTATCAATCATTACGTATGAACTAAGAGTGAAACACTTTTATCTTGATATGTGTGTGTGTGTGTGTGTGTGTGTGCGTGTGTGTGTGTGCGTATGTTCTGAAATGCACTTCAAATTAACACTTTTCTCTTGATTTCCCTTTGATATTTTGTTTAGGTACAGTGTTACTTGCAGCTAATTGATTGATTGTTTTATGGGTATTCTGTGTTGAGATGGTGCAAATATTTTTAATACATATCTAATATCTTTCTAATACATTTCTCTTGTGTTGTTCTTTCACATAACTAAGACTATAGAAGTGTAAAAAATAGGCTACGTCAGATTATTCCAAGGGACATACATGTCAAGTCAAGTCAATTTTTATTTATATAGCCCAAAATCACAAATGAGAATGATTGATGTAAGGGGTCCTTGGCTGAAAAACAATTGAGAACCTCTGACCTAATGACAACACTGCCATGCAAGGCAATATTATTAACAAGAAACAACTGACAGCTGACATATTGAGAGCAAAGTAGCTCTACTATCATCAATATGCAGACTGGAGGGATGTTATAGAGTATCACTGAACAAGCTCTCCAACACCAAGCCACCAAGTCAGGTTGCAGTGGTTCTATATCTTAACTCTTAACTTTTATGCAACTCGAGCCCATGTTTTATGTCGTACGCACAAGTTTACACTTCATTTCAGAGGTGGGGACTCGAGTCACATGACTTGGACTCGAGTCAGGCTCCAGTCACAATTGGAATTGCTTGAGACTTGACTTGATGCATGAAGAGAAGACTTGAGACTTGACTTGACTTGGGTTCTGGTCTCTTGGGACTTGACTTTGACTTGTACTTTGATGACTTGAAAAGGTTTCTGAAGTCTTGACAAAAGATCTTGTATTTGTGTAAATGACTTGGATTGAAAGTGTTGAGATTTGTTCCACTGGACGACTGAATTTAATTTCTGTTTTCTGAATTTGTATGGAATGATTGAATTTATTTCAGTTGAAACTGATTATAGAGATCAAACTCATGATGCTCTTACCAAGTTTTTATCCTATTAAAACCATATTGCATTGAAAAGTCCTAGATATTTAGTTTTCTTTAAGATGTTAAATTGATACTGGACTCTTGATTTGTTCTGACTTGACTTGCTGTTATACATTTAGACTTGAGACTTGACATTAATGACGTGGACTTGACTTGTACTTGACTTGGTAATCTACATTTAGACTTGAGACTTGACTTTAGACTTGTGCCTCAATACTTGACTGACTTGGGACTTGCGAAAAGTTGACTTGGTCACACCTCTGCTTCAGTACCACAAAATACATTATTTCCTCACAGGATGGCCACTCATAACCTTTGGTAGAACAGGTTTTGATTTGCAGGAGGAGACAGTTCAACAAACTGAGAGAAGAGAAACAAAATGAGCTTCAAGCTGCAGTGATTTTGATTTGAATGTGTGTCTAACATGGTGTGTTTTTTATTCTCCCTTTTGTTTTTGAAAAGGAGTATTTTCCCATTCTGGTCCCGGCAGCAGAAGGACGACATTGAGACGGAGATGTGGAAACACACCGACAGTGAGATGGACCTGCACAGCCGTCATGAAGGAGAAGAAGAAGCAGACAGGAAGTACTCCAGTGACGTCACCCTGTGTGTGAATCCAGACATCAAAACAAACTCTTCAGAGTAGCTTTATGTTATTCCACAGTACTGGGATGTATGCATCGACACCACAGTGTTACCTACTATAAAATGAATGTCAGAAAATACTTATATCAAAGGCTACATTTTTTCAGTTTGTGTGTGCGTGCGTGTGTGCATGTGTGTGTGTGTGGGTGTGTGTTTGCCTCCATATGCGTTTCATAATTTTCCCATAAGATCTTTTTTATACATTTTGAATTGAATGTATGAAGGCAATTTTTACTGTTGGTTAGTCAAGCATGTTTTTGTTAAAGAAGGAGTGAGGATGTCGGTTTGCTCTGTTATGTAACACTATCCTCAGATGGAGATTTCAAAGTTGCAGATTTTGAGATTTTTAAACATTAAAATAATAATCTGTGACATTTTCATACTGATAAATCTCCATTTTGCTGCTCTCTATCACCGACTAATATAACACAATAGTGATTCAACCTATAGCCACTTCATAAAAGCTTTTATATTTAAAAAAACACTCGGTATCAGGAAGTTCTTTCTTCCTCTGGCACACAGGAAGTGATGCAATTTACGTTTCTGGCTGCACCAACAGCATTTATTTTTTTAGGGTTAGGGTTTTTTTAATGAATCAAAGAACTGGGTAGTTAGCAAGAGCAGCGATAGCCACCATGGCTGAACAGACAAAGAAAAGAGAGACTCAAACTTCATCAACAGAAGATCCAAGGAAAAAGACGTCACAGTCCCGCCCACACTGTTTGATTGACAGCTGATCTCTGGGAAGTGCAGTGCAGAAACACCACAGCAATGAGAGCTTAGCAACAAAGATGGAGACAAACTTTAAAAATGTTCTGTTAAAGCACTCTCAAAATCTGGTCACACCAAAAATGCAGAGTAAACATTTCTCTCCCATTTCCCTTCCTTTATTTATTTTACCTCTCTTAGTACATATATTACAATACTGGCTCATCTCTGAACTGAAGGCATTACCTTTCTGCAGGGTCTTTGTGAATTCTTGATACATGACATTCCTGTAATCCTTCAGTGCCACATGTCACTATTATTTCACTACCCAGAAGTTGGCCCAATGACAGAATGCATGAAGAAGAGGTTTTACTGCACACACTGTTGTTGTCACCCCACCTACAATATAAACAGTTATGTAATTCTGCACCAACTCATATTTGACAGCAAAAATCTTCTCAGAGGCTGTTCATTGGGACAAAATGTCATCAAATGAGGTTCAGTGGTCTAGAGCGGATCTATTTGGAGGTCCTTGATGTAATAAAAAAAAAGTGTAGAAACCCCTGATCTAACTTTACTGCAGGAAAAATAAACACGAACAGCAACACCCAGAATTCTCAGCAACACCACATAAGAGAAGTTGGATAAAGACAAAGTCATTGGGAATTTGTTATGGGGTCTTCAGAACTACGTCAATCCCTGCTCCCTCCATTTTTATTTGTCATAATCTTCACTTCATGTTGTAAACGAGTGCTAAACACACACTGCCTCTGTAAACCGCTCCTCTTCCTGGAATAAAGCAAAGCCTGATAACTCCTCCCTCCTCTTCCTGTTATCTGTTCAGACGAAGTGAAACTATCTGACATTCACTGTCAGTGAGAAGTGAAATGGCGCAGCAAGGAATTCAGCTGGACCAGGCAAAATTCTGCTGTTCGATCTGTCTGGATCTACTGAAGGATCCGGTGACTATTCCCTGTGGGCACAGCTACTGCATGAGCTGTATTAAAGGCTGCTGGGATGAAGAGGATCAGAAGAAAATCCACAGCTGCCCCCAGTGCAGACAGACCTTCATACCAAGGCCTGTCCCGGTGAAAAGTACCATGTTAGCAGAGTTGGTGGAGGAAATGAAGAAGACCGGACTTACAGCTGCTCCTCCTGATCGCTGCTATGCCGGACCTGGAGATGTGGCCTGTGATGTCTGCACTGGGAGAAAGCTGAAAGCCCTCAAGTCCTGCCTGGTGTGTCTGGCCTCTTACTGTGAGCAGCACCTCCAGCCTCACTATGAATCCTCTACCTTTAAAAAACACAAGCTGGTCAATCCCTCCCAGAAGCTTCAGGAGAACATCTGCTCTCGTCATGACGAGGTGATGAAGATGTTCTGCCATACTGATCAGCAGTGTATCTGTTATCTCTGCTCCGTGGATGAACATAAAGGCCACGACATAGTCTCAGCTGCAGCAGAAAGGACCGAGAGGCAGAAAGAGCTTGGGGTGAGTCGGCAAAAAATCCAGCAGAGACTCCAGGACAGAGAGAAAGACGTGAAGGTGCTGCAACAGGAGGTGAAGGCTACGAATCGCTCTGCTGATAAAGCAGTGGAGGACAGCGAGAAGATCTTCACTGAGCTGGTCCGTCTCATTGAGAAAAGAAGCTCTGAGGTGAAGGAGCAGATCAGATCAAAGCAGAAAGCGGAAGCGAGTCGGGCCGAAGAACTTCAGGAGAAGCTGAAGCAGGAGATCGCTGAGCTGAGGAGGAAAGACGCTGCGCTGGAGCAGCTCTCACACACAGAGGATCACACACATTTTCTACACAGTTACCCCTCGCTGTCACGTCTCAGTGGATCTACAGACTTTCCCAGCATCGATATCCGTCCTCTGCGCTACTTTGAGGATGTGACTGCAGCTGTGTCAGAGGCCAGAGATAAACTACAGGACATTCTTACAGAGGAATGGCCTAAGATCTCATTGGCAGTGACTGAAGTGGATGTTTTACTGCCACAACCAGAGCCCAAGACCAGAGCTGACTTCTTACAATATTCACGGCAAATCACACTGGATCCAAACACAGCACACACACGTCTGTTATTATCTGAGGGGAACAGAAAAGCAACATGTACAGAAGGAGAACAGTCATATTCTAGTCACCCAGACAGATTCATGTACAGGTTCCAGGTCCTGAGTAGAGAGGGTCTGACTGGACGTTGTTACTGGGAGGTGGAGTGGAGTGGTGTGTGTGGAGTTTCAATAGCAGTCGCATACAAGGATATTAGCAGAACAGCGCATGAATGTCAATTTGGATACAATGACAAGTCTTGGGCATTAAATGATACTAGTAACTGTCAATTCATACATAACAGTATCAAAACTCCCATCCCAGGCCCTCTGTCCTCCAGAATAGGAGTGTACCTGGATCACAAGGCAGGTATTCTGTCCTTCTACAGCATCTCTGAAACCATGACTCTCCTCCACAGAGTCCAGACCAGATTCACTCAGCCTCTCTATCCTGGATTTAGGCTTACTGGTATTGCAGCCACTGTGGAGTTCTGTAAGCCCCAATAGACAGGAGTTATTAAAGCAGCAATGTGTGACATTCAAGTATTTTTAATTTGTTAGATTTTGTTGCTCAGCACTCATTGCTGTGGTGTTTCTGCACTGCACTTCCCAGAGATCACCTGCCAATCAAACAGTGTGGGCGGGACTGTTACATTTTTTTCCTTGGATTTTTTTGTTGATGAAATTTGAGTTTCTCTTTTTTTTGTCTGTTCAGCCATGGTGGCTATCACTGCTCATGCTAACTACCCAGTTCTTCTTCTTTTCAAACAAACTGGAAATGTAAAACGCATCACTTCCTGTGCGCCAGAGGATTTTTTTTCCCAGGAAAGAGCTTCCAGACATCGGCTGTTTAGAAATGTAAAAGCTTTAATGAACTGGATATAGGTTGAATCACTATATCAAGTTGTGATAGAGAGTGCCCAAATGGACATTTATTCATATGAAAACTTAAACTGTTGTGTGGTCTATATAGTTTTTATCTTTGTTGCATATTTGTATTGCTCTAATATTTTCTCCTATTTCTGTTCCACTGCATGGGCTTTAATGGAGCCAGCACTAGAAGGCTTCCCTTTATCATAGCTAAATACTTGTTAATAAGTTGATTTTGTTCCTGGCACTTTGTAATTTTGTTAAGAAAAGTGCACAACAAATTTAATCATTATTGTTATAATCAATAGGGACAACATTCATTGTTTCCCTCCACAGTGCTGACATACTGGTTTAACAGATTGATTGTGTGGATGAAGTGAATATATAGATGGAAAGATTGAACAAGAGTCCTATATCAGGCTTTAGCGATTGGATGTGTGAATAAAATTAATGCTTAAAAAATTGAATAAAGTTTTTTTTTCCAAGAATGAATGAAATATTTATTCTGTATTCATTCCAGGAAGTCTATCAAAGCTGTTAGAGAAAATGTGAAGCTAATATGACAGTATAACTGAGCCGATCCTGCAGTCTTAATGTTTAGAACAGATTTGATTTCACTCACTTGCCAGTTGAATTTACTTAATTGCATTGATTTATTTCATTTAATTGCCCTGATAATTGGTTGAATAAAGATATATTTAGTTGAATGAGACTTTGGATAAGGTGTAATGGATGGATTTAAAATAAAAATATTTTAAAAAGAATGGTTATAAAGGTGCTTCAGTACTAGTCCACTTATGATATATATTTTACAGTAAAACCGTACAGCACTGTACAGTGTACAGTGGTATACACTGAATAAATACAGAATACCTGGACTGTGAGGTAGGAAAACAGTTATTTCCCAAGTTGTTGATATGTGACAGGTTGTTTCTTCATGCAAAATATATTTTTGGTTAAAAATGAAATGAAGAGGCTTTATACTAGGAGGGACAGTGAGAGCGGGTCATTTTTGACCCGAGGACAAGGGGAGCATACAGAATATGAAGATAACACAAGGGTTAAATTTGACTTCTGGTACAAAACTCAGGAGATGAGTTATCAAGGTATTACCTACTGAAAACACTGCCATGCAAGGCTGATAATGCACACATTTTATACCAGTTCGCACACTTTTTATGCTACTCTAGGATTTTTTTTGTATTGTGCACACACAACAGCATGTCTTATGCACAAGTTTATTCTTCATTATCACAAAATACATTTCCTCACAGGACGGCCACTCCCTGGCTCTGTACAACCTAGCTTTAGTAGAACAGGTTTTGATTTGCAGGAGGAGACAGTTCAACAAACTGAGAGAAGAGAAACAAAATTTCCTTCCAGCTGCTGCGGTTTTGATTTGAATGATTTTAATTTTTTTATTTTATTTTTATGAATTACGCAGCCATATATGATGTGTGTTTAACATGGTGTGTTCCCCAATGTCCTCCTTCCTCCCCTTTGTTTTTGAAAAGGAGTATTTTCCCATTCTGGTCCCGGCAGCAGAAGGACGACAGTGAGACGGAGATGTGGAAACACACCGACAGCACAGCCGTCATGAAGGAGAAGAAGAAGCAGACAGGAAGTACTCCAGTGACATCACCCTGTGTGTGAATCCAGACATCAAAACAAACTCTTCAGAGTAGCTTTATGTTATTCCACAGTACTGGGATGTATGCATCGACACCACAGTGTAATGTAATCCTTCAGTGCCACATGTCACTATTATTTCATTACCCAGAAGCTGGCCCAATGGCAGAATGCATGGGTTGAGAAAATGGACATTAAGAAAGATTCAAAAGTAAAGGAAAAAAAGAGAACCCCCTATTTTTATTTTATTTTTCATGGTTATTTTGTTAAATAGTTGGTATAGTTGCATTCATTTCATTCAGGGTGCAAGTCTTACACATCCAGGTCACTAGAGGGCGTTTTGTGCCTGAGGAATGATAGCGAAACAGAGACAAGCACCGCAGAACAATAAAGCCGGTGGTGACAGTGAAAAGAAGCTGATCTTCTCTGCCTCTTTATTTCAAACCACAGGATATTACATTGCCCACCCTGACCCTCCAAGTCAGGGAGGCAACATTGTCACCCCACCTACACTATAAACAGTTATGTAATTCTGCACCAACTCATATCTGACAGCAAAAGTCTTCTCAGAGGCTGTTCATTGGGACAAAATGTCATCAAATGAGGGTCAGTGGTCTAAAGTGATCTATTTGGAGGTCTTTGATGTCATAAAAAAAAGTGTAGAAACCCCTGATCTAACTTTACTGCAGGAAAAATAAACACATACGAACAACAACACTCTTCTCAGCAACACTGCATGTGAGAAGTTGGATACAGACAAAGGCATTGAGAATTTGTTATGGTGTCTTCAGAACTACGTCAATTCCTGCTGCCTCCATTTTTATTTGTCATAATCTTCACTTCATGTTGTAAACGAGTGCTAAACACACACTGCCTCTGTAAACCGCTCCTCTTCCTGGAAGAAAACAAAGCTTCATAACTCCTCCCTCCTCTTCCTGTTATCTGTTCAGACAAAGTGAAACTATCTGACATTCACTGTCAGTGAGAAGTGAAATGGCGCAGCAAGGAATTCAGCTGGACGAGGCAAAATTCTGCTGTTCGATCTGTCTGGATCTACTGAAGGATCCGGTGACTATTCCCTGTGGGCACAGCTACTGCATGAGCTGTATTAAAGGCTGCTGGGATGAAGAGGATCAGAAGAAAATCCACAGCTGCCCCCAGTGTAGACAGACCTTCATACCAAGGCCTGTCCCGGTGAAAAGTACCATGTTAGCAGAGTTGGTGGAGGAAATGAAGAAGACCGGACTTACAGCTGCTCCTCCTGATCGCTGCTATGCCGGACCTGGAGATGTGGCCTGTGATGTCTGCACTGGGAGAAAGCTGAAAGCCCTCAAATCTTGCCTGGTGTGTCTGGCCTCTTACTGTGAGCAGCACCTCCAGCCTCACTATGAATCCTCTACCTTTAAAAAACACAAGCTGGTCAATCCCTCCCAGAAGCTTCAGGAGAACATCTGCTCTCGTCATGACGAGGTGATGAAGATGTTCTGCCGTACTGATCAGCAGTGTATCTGTTATCTCTGCTCCGTGGATGAACATAAAGGCCACGACATAGTCTCAGCTGCAGCAGAAAGGACCGAGAGGCAGAAAGAGCTTGGGGTGAGTCGGCAAAAAATCCAGCAGAGACTCCAGGACAGAGAGAAAGACTTGAAGGTGCTTCAACAGGAGGTGAAGGCTACGAATCGCTCTGCTGATAAAGCAGTGGAGAACAGCGAGAAGATCTTCACTGAGCTGGTCCGTCTCATTGAGAGAAGAAGCTCTGAGGTGAAGGAGCAGATCAGATCCCAGCAGAAAGCGGAAGCGAGTCGGGCCGAAGAACTTCAGGAGAAGCTGAAGCAGGAGATCGCTGAGCTGAGGAGGAAAGACGCTGAGCTGGAGCGGCTCTCACACACAGAGGATCACACACATTTTCTACACAGTTACCCCTCGCTGTCACGTCTCAGTGAATCTACAGACTTTCCCAGCATCGATATCCGTCCTCTGCGCTACTTTGAGGATGTGACTGCAGCTGTGTCAGAGGCCAGAGATAAACTACAGGACATTCTTACAGAGGAATGGCCTAAGATCTCATTGGCAGTGACTGAAGTGGATGTTTTACTGCCACAACCAGAGCCCAAGACCAGAGCTGAATTCTTACAATATTCACGGAAAATCACACTGGATCCAAACACAGCACACACACGTCTGTTATTATCTGAGGGGAACAGAAAAGCAACATGTACAGAAGGAGAACAGTCATATTCTAGTCACCCAGACAGATTCATGTACAGGTTCCAGGTCCTGAGTAGAGAGGGTCTGACTGGACGTTGTTACTGGGAGGTGGAGTGGAGTGGTGTGTGGGGAGCTTCAATAGCAGTCGCATATAAGGATATTAGCAGAACAGCGCATGAATGTCAATTTGGATACAATGACAAGTCTTGGGCATTAAATGATACTAGTAACTGTCAATTCATACATAACAGTATCAAAACTCCCATCCCAGGCCCTCTGTCCTCCAGAATAGGAGTGTACCTGGATCACAAGGCAGGTATTCTGTCCTTCTACAGCATCTCTGAAACCATGACTCTCCTCCACAGAGTCCAGACCAGATTCACTCAGCCTCTCTATCCTGGATTTAGGCTTACTGGTATTGCAGCCACTGTGGAGTTCTGTAAGCCCCAATAGACAGGAGTTATTAAAGCAGCAATGTGTGACATTCAAGTATTTTTAATTTGTTAGATTTTGTTGCTCAGCACTCATTGCTGTGGTGTTTCTGCACTGCACTTCCCAGAGATCACCTGCCAATCAAACAGTGTGGGCGGGACTGTGATGTTTTTTTCCTTGGATTTTTTTGTTGATGAAATTTGAGTTTCTCTTTTTTTTGTCTGTTCAGCCATGGTGGCTATCACTGCTCATGCTAACTACCCAGTTCTTCTTCTTTTCAAACAAACTGGAAATGTAAAACGCATCACTTCCTGTGCGCCAGAGGATTTTTTTTCCCAGGAAAGAGCTTCCAGACATCGGCTGTTTAGAAATGTAAAAGCTTTAATGAACTGGATATAGGTTGAATCACTATATCAAGTTGTGATAGAGAGTGCCCAAATGGACATTTATTCATATGAAAACTTAAACTGTTGTGTGGTCTATATAGTTTTTATCTTTGTTGCATATTTGTATTGCTCTAATATTTTCTCCTATTTCTGTTCCACTGCATGGGCTTTAATGGAGCCAGCACTAGAAGGCTTCCCTTTATCATAGCTAAATAGTTGTTAATAAGTTGATTTTGTTCCTGGCACTTTGTAATTTTGTTAAGAAAAGTGCACAACAAATTTAATCATTATTGTTATAATCAATAGGGAGAGCATTCATTGTTTCCCTCCACAGTGCTGACACACTGGTTTAACAGATTGATTGTGTGGATGAAGTGAATATATAGATGGAAAGATTGAACGAGAGTCCTATATCAGGCTTTAGCGATTGGATGTGTGAATAAAATTAATGCTTAAAAAATTGAATAAAGTTTTTTTTTCCAAGAATGAATGAAATATTTATTCTGTATTCATTCCAGGAAGTCTATCAAAGCTGTTAGAGAAAATGTGAAGCTAATATGACAGTATAACTGAGCCGATCCTGCAGTCTTAATGTTTAGAACAGATTTGATTTCACTCACTTGCCAGTTGAATTTACTTAATTGCATTGATTTATTTCATTTAATTGCCCTGATAATTGGTTGAATAAAGATATATTTAGTTGAATGAGACTTTGGATAAGGTGTAATGGATGGATTTAAAATAAAAATATTTTAAAAAGAATGGTTATAAAGGTGCTTCAGTACTAGTCCACTTATGATATATATTTTACAGTAAAACCGTACAGCACTGTACAGTGTACAGTGGTATACACTGAATAAATACAGAATACCTGGACTGTGAGGTAGGAAAACAGTTATTTCCCAAGTTGTTGATATGTGACAGGTTGTTTCTTCATGCAAAATATATTTTTGGTTAAAAATGAAATGAAGAGGCTTTATACTAGGAGGGACAGTGAGAGCGGGTCATTTTTGACCCGAGGACAAGGGGAGCATACAGAATATGAAGATAACACAAGGGTTAAATTTGACTTCTGGTACAAAACTCAGGAGATGAGTTATCAAGGTATTACCTACTGAAAACACTGCCATGCAAGGCTGATAATGCACACATTTTATACCAGTTCGCACACTTTTTATGCTACTCTAGGATTTTTTTTGTATTGTGCACACACAACAGCATGTCTTATGCACAAGTTTATTCTTCATTATCACAAAATACATTTCCTCACAGGACGGCCACTCCCTGGCTCTGTACAACCTAGCTTTAGTAGAACAGGTTTTGATTTGCAGGAGGAGACAGTTCAACAAACTGAGAGAAGAGAAACAAAATTTCCTTCCAGCTGCTGCGGTTTTGATTTGAATGATTTTAATTTTTTTATTTTATTTTTATGAATTACGCAGCCATATATGATGTGTGTTTAACATGGTGTGTTCCCCAATGTCCTCCTTCCTCCCCTTTGTTTTTGAAAAGGAGTATTTTCCCATTCTGGTCCCGGCAGCAGAAGGACGACAGTGAGACGGAGATGTGGAAACACACCGACAGCACAGCCGTCATGAAGGAGAAGAAGAAGCAGACAGGAAGTACTCCAGTGACATCACCCTGTGTGTGAATCCAGACATCAAAACAAACTCTTCAGAGTAGCTTTATGTTATTCCACAGTACTGGGATGTATGCATCGACACCACAGTGTAATGTAATCCTTCAGTGCCACATGTCACTATTATTTCATTACCCAGAAGCTGGCCCAATGGCAGAATGCATGGGTTGAGAAAATGGACATTAAGAAAGATTCAAAAGTAAAGGAAAAAAAGAGAACCCCCTATTTTTATTTTATTTTTCATGGTTATTTTGTTAAATAGTTGGTATAGTTGCATTCATTTCATTCAGGGTGCAAGTCTAACACATCCAGGTCACTAGAGGGCGTTTTGTGCCTGAGGAATGATAGCGAAACAGAGACAAGCACCGCAGAACAATAAAGCCGGTGGTGACAGTGAAAAGAAGCTGATCTTCTCTGCCTCTTTATTTCAAACCACAGGATATTACATTGCCCACCCTGACCCTCCAAGTCAGGGAGGCAACATTGTCACCCCACCTACACTATAAACAGTTATGTAATTCTGCACCAACTCACATCTGACAGCAAAAATCTTCTCAGAGGCTGTTCATTGGGAGAAAATGTCATCAAATGAGGGTCTGTGGTCTAAAGTGATCTATTTGGAGGTCTTTGATGTCATAAAAAAAAGTGTAGAAACCCCTGATCTAACTTTACTGCAGGAAAAATAAACACATACGAACAACAACACTCTTCTCAGCAACACTGCATGTGAGAAGTTGGATACAGACAAAGGCATTGAGAATTTGTTATGGTGTCTTCAGAACTACGTCAATTCCTGCTGCCTCCATTTTTATTTGTCATAATCTTCACTTCATGTTGTAAACGAGTGCTAAACACACACTGCCTCTGTAAACCGCTCCTCTTCCTGGAAGAAAACAAAGCTTCATAACTCCTCCCTCCTCTTCCTGTTATCTGTTCAGACAAAGTGAAACTATCTGACATTCACTGTCAGTGAGAAGTGAAATGGCGCAGCAAGGAATTCAGCTGGACCAGGCAAAATTCTGCTGTTCGATCTGTCTGGATCTACTGAAGGATCCGGTGACTATTCCCTGTGGGCACAGCTACTGCATGAGCTGTATTAAAGGCTGCTGGGATGAAGAGGATCAGAAGAAAATCCACAGCTGCCCCCAGTGCAGACAGACCTTCATACCAAGGCCTGTCCCGGTGAAAAGTACCATGTTAGCAGAGTTGGTGGAGGAAATGAAGAAGACCGGACTTACAGCTGCTCCTCCTGATCGCTGCTATGCCGGACCTGGAGATGTGGCCTGTGATGTCTGCACTGGGAGAAAGCTGAAAGCCCTCAAATCTTGCCTGGTGTGTCTGGCCTCTTACTGTGAGCAGCACCTCCAGCCTCACTATGAATCCTCTACCTTTAAAAAACACAAGCTGGTCAATCCCTCCCAGAAGCTTCAGGAGAACATCTGCTCTCGTCATGACGAGGTGATGAAGATGTTCTGCCGTACTGATCAGCAGTGTATCTGTTATCTCTGCTCCGTGGATGAACATAAAGGCCACGACACAGTCTCAGCTGCAGCAGAAAGGACCGAGAGGCAGAAAGAGCTCGGGGTGAGTCAGCAAAAAATCCAGCAGAGAATCCAGGACAGAGAGAAAGCCGTGAAAGTGCTTCATCACAAGATGAAGGCTACGAATTGCTCTGCTGATAAAGCAGTGGAGGACAGTGAGAAGATCTTCACTGAGCTGGTCCGTCTCATTGAGAAAAGAAGCTCTGAGGTGAAGGAGCAGATCAGATCCCGGCAGAAAGCGGAAGCGAGTCGGGCCGAAGAACTTCAGGAGAAGCTGAAGCAGGAGATCGCTGAGCTGAGGAGGAAAGACGCTGAGCTGGAGCGGCTCTCACACACAGAGGATCACACACATTTTCTACACAGTTACCCCTCGCTGTCACGTCTCAGTGAATCTACAGACTTTCCCAGCATCGATATCCGTCCTCTGCGCTACTTTGAGGATGTGACTGCAGCTGTGTCAGAGGCCAGAGATAAACTACAGGACATTCTTACAGAGGAATGGACTAAGATCTCATTGGCAGTGACTGAAGTGGATGTTTTACTGCCACAACCAGAGCCCAAGACCAGAGCTGACTTCTTACAATATTCACGGCAAATCACACTGGATCCAAACACAGCACACACACGTCTGTTATTATCTGAGGGGAACAGAAAAGCAACATGTACAGAAGGAGAACAGTCATATTCTAGTCACCCAGACAGATTCATGTACAGGTTCCAGGTCCTGAGTAGAGAGGGTCTGACTGGACGTTGTTACTGGGAGGTGGAGTGGAGTGGTGTGTGTGGAGTTTCAATAGCAGTCGCATATAAGGATATTAGCAGAACAGCGCATGAATGTCAATTTGGATACAATGACAAGTCTTGGGCATTAAATGATACTAGTAACTGTCAATTCATACATAACAGTATCAAAACTCCCATCCCAGGCCCTCTGTCCTCCAGAATAGGAGTGTACCTGGATCACAAGGCAGGTATTCTGTCCTTCTACAGCATCTCTGAAACCATGACTCTCCTCCACAGAGTCCAGACCAGATTCACTCAGCCTCTCTATCCTGGATTTAGGCTTACTGGTATTGCAGCCACTGTGGAGTTCTGTAAGCCCCAATAGACAGGAGTTATTAAAGCAGCAATGTGTGACATTCAAGTATTTTTAATTTGTTAGATTTTGTTGCTCAGCACTCATTGCGGTGGTGTTTCTGCACTGCACTTCCCAGAGATCACCTGTCAATCAAACAGTGTGGGCGGGACTGTTACATTTTTTTCCTTGGATTTTTTGTTGATGAAATTTGAGTTTCTCTTTTTTTTGTCTGTTCAGCCATGGTGGCTATCACTGCTCATGCTAACTACCCAGTTCTTCTTCTTCTTTTCAAACAAACTGGAAATGTAAAACGCATCACTTCCTGTGCGCCAGAGGATTTTTTTCCCAGGAAAGAGCTTCCAGACACCGGCTGTTTAGAACAGCGAATGGAAAAGCTTTCATGCACTGAATATAGGTTGAATCAAGTTGTGATAGAGAGTACCCAAATGGACATTTATTCATATGAAAACATAAACTGTTGTGTGGTCTATATTGTTCTTATCTTTGTTGCATATTTGTATTGCTCTAATATTTTCTCCTATTTCTCTTCCACTGCATGGGCTTTAATGGAGCCAGCACTAGAAGGCTTCCCTTTATCATAGCTAAATAGTTGTTAATATGTTGATTTTGTTCCTGGCACTTTAAAAGTTTGGTTAAGAAAAGTGCACTACAAATGTCATCATTATTACTATAATCAATAAGGAGAGCGTTTTTTTCCCTCCACACTGCCAACATACTGGTTTAACAGATTGATTGTGTGGATGAAGTGAATATATAGATGGAAAGATTGAACAAGAGTCCTATATCAGGCTTTAGTGATTAGATGTGTGAGCAAAATGAATGTTTACAAAAATGAATAAAGTTTTTTTCCAAGAATGAATGAAGTATTTCTTGTGCATTCATTCCAGGAAGTCTATCAAAGCTGCTAGAGAAAATGTGAAGCTAATATGACAGTATAACTGAGCCGATCCTGCAGTCTTAATGTTTAGAGCAGATTTGATTTCACTCACTTGCCAGTTGAATTTACTTGATTGCATTGATTTATTTCATTTAATTTCCCCCTATAATTAGTTGAATAAAGATGTATTTAGTTGAATAAGGCTTTGCATAAGGTGTAATGGATGGATTTGTCGTTAAAATTTGACTTCTGGTACAAAACTCAGGAGATGAGTTATCAATGCATTACCTAATGACAACACTGCCATGCAAGGTGATATTATTAACAAGAAACAACTGACAGCTGACATATTGAGAGCAAAGTGGCTCTACTATCGTCAATATGCAGACTGGAGGGATGTTATAGAGTATCACTGAACAAGCTCTCCAACACCAAGCCACCAAGTCAGGTTGCAGTGGTTCTATATCTCA